>NC_057794.1:572244497-572245811 GCF_018294505.1 Triticum aestivum
CCAAAAAAACCGCTGCAGCGCTGCTTGATACAGTAAGAATTAAGAAACGGAGATCGTCAACCGTAAAAAAGGGAAACTGAATCATCAGATCGATCGACGGATCACAAACAAGCAAAAGCACTTGCGTCGCTACAGGCTACGGCCTACAGGAAACGTGATCATCCATTGTCGGATCGATCGGCCTCGGCGACAGTTCTGACGAGTTACGTCGGATCATTGGAAATTGAATCGTCGGATCGATCGGCAATAATTCCAGACTCAAGAACGCCGGCGAGGAGCGGCAGGGTGACAACTCCAGACTCCAGAACACTGGCGACGGGCGGCACGGGGACAATTCCTCTGATCCTCTCGCCAAAACAGGTAGCCTCCCATTGGAGAGTCCTTCTTTCTAATTAACTTTGGCTTCTACTCCTAATTTCTAATTAGAGACTAGTTGAGTTAAATGGTACTCCCTCCGTAAAGAAATATAAGAGCATTTAGATCACTAAAACAGTGTTGTAAACGCTCTTATATTTGTTTACAGAGGGAGTATCAGTTTAATTTTGTTGTATTCATATTTTGTATCTTGTGTTTCTATAATACTGATTTTGGTCATCACGAGGAAACATTAGTTTGATAAGACATTATATCATATACTCCCTCCGTCCCAAAATAAGTGGCTCAACTTTGTATTAACTTTTGTATTAAAGTTAGTACAAAGTTCAGTCACTTATTTTAGGATTATGTACATTATAATTGTCTTTTTAGGGTTATATACATTATGATTGCTCGTTTATTTTTTAGTGAAATAGGGCCTCATTTTTTAGTTTCGCACAGGGCCCTAGATTTTGCCGGCCCGGCCCTGCACATACCCTATCGGTTGAGCATTTGATGAACACCCATCCGGGATGTTCCGGCATTGTAGACACGCGGTGCAAGACCTTCTTTGGGCAGTCGTCCCACTTAATGAGTGGCAACGGTGCGCCGACAAGTTTTTGGACCAGCAACGAGCCCAACCGACGACCGTTCGTGCAATTGCAAGTGAACCGCCGACGGTGTAGACCCGAGCGGCTAGAGGCGGAGTCAGTACCTGCATGCGGCCTTGCCGGGGCCTTCTGGCCCCGTGCCCGGCCAGTCCATGGCACGACGCGGCCTCCTGCAGCCGGGCGAGCCCAAGTCCGGCCGGATCCGCTCCAAATCCGATCGCCGGGAGTGCAAATCAGGTGGTCGTGGTTGAGTGGCTCGGGGCGTCGAGGGAACGGGGGCTGCCACAAGGGTTGGGGCGAGCGCGCGGCCGAGTTGCACCGCGGCAATGGCGGCAGCGATGGACGAGAG